>NC_026001.2:783461-810764 GCF_000442705.2 Elaeis guineensis | reverse complement strand
TGAACCTCTTCAGCACAGTATCTATGTACATGGACTGGGATAACCCAAGCATCCTTTTAGATCTATCCTTATAGATCTTCATCCCTAGGATGTAGGATGCTTCACCCAAGTCCTTCATGGAGAACTGTGATGACAACCAAACTTTTATTCCTTGTAGTGCGGGGATGTCATTCCCGATTAAGAGAATGTCATCCACGTACAAGACAAAGAATACCACAACTGGATCATTTGCCCATTTATAGATGCAGGGCTCTTCTCCATTCTTAATGAAGCCATACGTTTTGATCACCTTATCAAAATGCATGTTCCAACTCCGAGAAGCTTGCTACAATCCATAAATGGATCTCTGAAGCTTGCACACTTGGACTCATCTGTGGATGTAAACCCTTCAGGTTGTATCATATACACCTCTTCAGTCAGCTCTCTATTCAGAAAAGCTGTCTTTACATCCATCTGCCAGATCTCATAATCCAGATGGGCAGCTATTGCAAGCATTATCCGAATAGATTTGAGCATTGCCACAGGGGAAAACTTCTCGTCATAGTCAATACCATAACGTTGACGATACCCCTTGGCAACCAGAAGGGCTTTATAGGTCTCCACCTTTCCGTCTGCGCCCCTCTTCCTTTTGAAGACCCATTTACACCCAATGGGTTTAACCCCTTCAGGTGGGTCAACCAATGTCCATACATCGTTGACCTTCATGGACTCCATTTCGGATTTCATGGCTTCAAGCCATTTCTCGAAATCAGGTCTCTGATAGCATCCATATAGGTGATCGGATCCTCATTATTCTCATCAAGTTTGATGGGATCACCGTCCCGGACCAAGAAACCGTAGTATCTGTCCGGCTGACGCGGTACTCTACCGGATCGCCTTAATGGTGCAGGTATATTGGGCTCTGGATCTGATCTAATCATATCCGACTCAGGTTCAGCTATTGGTGTCGGTCCTTCTACCTGTTGAACTTCATCAAGTTCAACCTTAGAGGCAACGGTTCCTTCACCAAGGAACTCCTTTTCTAAAAAGATTACCTTAAGGCTGACGAACACCTTTTGTTCATCAACATGGTAGAAAAAATATCTTTTTGTCTCTTTGGGGTACCCTATGAATGAGCATTTGTCAGACCTAGGTCCAAGTTTGTCTGTGACTAATCGTTTGACATAGGCCGGGCACCCCCAGACCCTAAGGTGTGAAAGTGCTGGCTTACGTCCCGTCCATATCTCATATGAAGTCTTAATTACAGACTTACTTGGAACCCTATTTAATAGATAACAGGCCGATTCGAGTGCATATCCCCAGAAGGATATCGACAAGCTAGCAAAACCCATCATGGATCGGACCATATCTAACAGAGTCCGATTCCTCCTTTCAGACACACCATTATGCTGTGGTGTTCCTGGAGGAGTCCATTGAGAGAGAATCCCATTCTCTCCTAGATATGTGAGAAACTCACTAGAAAGATATTCTCCTCCTCGATCAGATCGAAGAGTTTTAATACTCTTCCCAGTTTATTTTTCTACTTCACTTCAGAATCGTTTGAACATTTCAAATGAATCCGACTTATGTTTCATCAGATAGACATATCCATATAGGTATAGGTCATCCGTGAAAGCTATGAAGTAGAAATATCCACCTCTAGCACTGGTGCTCATGGGCCCACATACATCAGTATGTACTAGGCCCAAGAGCTCAGTAGCTCTCTCACCTTTTTCAGTAAAAGGTGACTTGGTCATTTTACCAAGGAGACAGAACTCACAGGTTGGAAGTGATTCACAATCACTGACTTTGAGGATTCCCTCTTGAGTCAACCTGTTTATTCTGTTCTTATTTATATGACCTAGCCTCCAATGCCATAAGTAGATATTTAACACACTATCTAATCTAGGGTGCTTGCCAGTAGAATAGACTCTTATCAGGCTTGATCTTTTTGGTCTGGCTCTGCACAGATGTCCCAGCCTGAACTTGCACCTTCTTGACTTTCTTCTTCTTGTTCTTCTTTCCTTTCTCAAAGGGTCGAGAACCAGAAGATGAACCTCCCACTGAGTTCACTGAGTTCACCGACTCCTTGAGGAGTTGGTGATCCTTCTCAAAGTTCTGAAGCAACCCCATTAACCCATGGTAGTTTACTTCAGGCTTTGTCATTCTATAATGAGTGAGGAATGGGAGACAAGACTTGGGCAGCGAGTTCAGTATTGCATCTTTCCCAAGTTGCTTTCAAGGGAAAGCCGAGCTTGCTCAATCGTTCCATCAGCTCGATCATGTACAATACATGATCAGTGATAGAGACTCCATCCCGTATTTTGGCGTTGAAGATGGCACAACTAGTCTTGTGCCTCTCTACGTCATCGGGTGTGCCAAAGGTATCCTCCAACACTTGAAGCATATCCTTTGGCTGAGCCATCTCGAATCTGCGACTGAACTCGTCGCTCATGATAGCAGCCAGCATGATACAGCGCACCGTGGTCCGGTCACTGAGCCACTTCTGGTAAGTGTCTCTAACTGTTCCACGTGCATTGACAGCTGGCTCCTCAGGTGCAGGATCCATTATCACATATAGGATCCGTTCATGCTCCAGGACTATCTTCAACTTTCGGTACCAGCTACCGAAGTTGGGTCCCACCAACTTATCATTGTCCAACAATGATCGGAGCGATAGGGAAGTGGCCATATTTGCACAAAGGAGAACCATAACCTAATTAGTAATTGATTCATTAAACCTAAAGATTTGGACTTTAATCAAAAGGTTTCTCCCACTATTTTATTCGAATTGGTAGCCTCTACCTCCAATTCGAGGAATTACCCTAATTCCTTAGCGGGTACTAGAATCCACTTAGACTGCACACAAGCCCAACTTTGGTTGGCCAACCCATGTACATCTAAGGGTAGGTTCATAACCAATTGTTTCTCTAAACAATTTCTAGTAATTTTAATTTTGCCCCAGAAACCTAATCAGTAGGCTTTGGCCTCCACTGTAAGGATCCAGTTAGGTCCAACCATTAACATGATCATACTTGGTGTATCTAACCAACGAATGATTAAGCCCAACTTTGGTTGGCTCACCTAACCACCATTAGAGAGACACTTCCAAGTCGTCATATGATGAGTGATAATTCCATTAGTCAACAAGCACCAGGCCTTTGGGTCTGCAATGATTATTGAGTTCATGGACTCATTATCAAACACCTTAATGGGAGGCTATGACTCAGTTATCTCCATAACTTTATCATTTTAAGGACCTAATAATTTTAGAGGATTTAAATAATATAGAGGATGAGGTCAGATGAACCAGCTTATCATGATCCTCCCATTGGCTTCACCAAGTCAGCTTAAGGGAGACCAGGGCTGGTCTAGGAGCACCTAAATCAGTCACACTGATTTACCTAGCTGACATGGGTCAGCTCGAATAGTCAAGTGATCCGATCAAAACATAATTTCACCAAGAGGCCAGGTAAGTTCGATCAGTGGGAGGGTCTGCCAAAGCTTGCCTTAGACACCATCATGAATGGCCAGGTAAGCGGGCTCCCAATTAAAAACCACCGGTCTGGTTTACCTTAGACACCAACTGGTTTAATTAGTTTCGATTAGATCAACCTAACAGTTCGTGTTAGACCGCTTAGCCAAGAATCAAGTCCATTTGGTTCTCGTTAAAGACATGGACTTGACCAACTACAACTATTGTAATTGATCTAGAGAATCCTTGACCTAATCTAAGACAATAATTGATTAGATTTAGTCAATTCTCTAATTAAGTCCATCTTTAATCTAACCATAGGTCTAACCCAATTAATGGACCTAGTTCCCACTAACCCATTAACCCAATGTGTTATGATTTGTGTCTTAGGTTCTTCAATTCACAATCCTAGAATCTAATCTAACAACTTCTTAATTCTTAATTAAGTTTTGGGCTGAGGGTTGGGTTCGGCTTTTCAAAAAATTATTTTCATATTTGTAAAACAATTTTACAATATGATTCTACCAATCATTTTGCATGTTTGATTCATAATCAAGATGCAAGTGAAATAAACACGAAACTACTTTAGATCTAATCTAAACAGGTTCATGTAATTGAAATAATTTCAACTTTAAATAATTTCTTTGCATAAAAATTATTAACAAAGAGATTTTATTTCAGATTTAAACATCTTTTAAATCTAATAAATCATAAATTTAATCTAGATCATATCTAACAAATTTATGATTAAAGATAGATCTACACAAACTAGGACAACCTTTGCACTGTAAGGGGTAAACCTTACAGCAGGACAACCTTGCAGTTTGTGATTGATCTAAAATTTTAATTTTAGATTTAATAATCAGATTATAAATTAGATCTAATCTAAGAAATAATCTAAGTATGTATAAATAATCATGTAATAAAGAACCTAGGCTCTGATACCAATTGTAGGAACCAGATCTAGGGTTTCAGGGTTAGATCTTGAATCTTTTTCAAGATCATACAGCGGAAGACTAAAATAAATCAAAATTTATTTTCTAAGATCAGAAAATCCCTAGATCTAAGATCCTATTACATGATTATTACATAGCATTAAATCAAAAATTAAAATATATATAAATATAGTATGAACTACATGTTGATCATATCAACATGTTTCTATACTAGCTACATCTAATGTATGTATTAAATAATAGATCAGATCTATTACCTTGCAAGTTAGACGCTCTAACCTCGCTGATCCAGGCTTAAGAATGATGTTGCAAGCCGCACACATGTCCGGCCTCTAAGAGTCGTCCACACGAGCCCACGAATCTCGATCAGAAGTCCTGCTTCAGGAAATCAGCACAGTATGCTAGTACTGCGCTGATCCTTCTTTGATGGTTGATCAGGTGCCTCCTTCTTCTTGATTTGGACTCTTCCAAAGATGCAAAGTAGAAGGAGGAGTTTCAGATCTGAGACGCTCTCAGGAAACTCAAGATGGAAGGAGGAAAGATATGAAAATAAAAACCCTAGAAGAAAACCCTCTTCTTCTTCACGTTTTTCTCTCTAGACACCCAAACTTGCGTCTTTTATATCTCCATGACCCAAAGGTATTTCTTTCTGATTTTTGGATGGAAGAAAGGCGTCTCAAATATCTATGTCTCCCTAAAATTTCACGAAGAAACTCGTCTTATATAGAGAGATATGATAGAGTCCTTGTCTAGGTCAAACACCTAGTCAAGGCTTATCCAAACATGGCAAGTAAAGGGACGCCCAACTCTTGAGCACCTCCTTCATATTTTCGTGGATGGATCAACAGAAAAGGGTGCACAATGTAAACCCTAAAAGCCATGAAAATTCCAAAAAAAATTTTGGATAAATTCGGTGCAAAATTGAAAGAGTTTTGGATTTCTAAAACTCTATCTCATAGAATTCGAAATCCAAACTTATTCCTTTTAGATTTGATCCAAATCACCTTCCATGTAAGAAAGAAGAGAGGAGACCTTTTGTGAACGTGGGAGAGATCTGGGAGAGGGCTTTTGTCGCACAAAATAAGTGGAGATTGGCGTTGAATAAGAGAGAGGGCGTGGAGAAGGCTTATGTGGCGCAAGGTGGAATCCTAGTCCTACTAGGATTCTGTCTCATAACTTGTTTTAATTTGGTTTCCCAAACCAAATCAAATTAAAATTAGATCAACCCAATTAAAATAGGTCTTAACCCAATTAAGAACCTAATTTAATCAGATTAAATTATATTTAAATCTGATTTAATTTTCTAATCAAATTAGAAATTAGATTGACCCAAGTCCTAGTTGAACTAGGACTAGTTTTTCCTTGCACTTGGCTTATCCAATAAACCAATTGGACTTGATCCAATCAAGCCCAAACTAAATCTAATTAAATCATATTTAATTAGACTTAATCTCAGCCCATTGGCTTAATCAAATTAAGCCAATTAGCAATCAAATTGCTAATCGATCCTCCTGCAACACTTGCACTGGGTTAAATGTCAATCGTATTGATTATTTAACCCTATAATGATTCTTAATCGTTGATCAACCATCCGATCGGATCATGAACTCTAATGTGTGTGACCTCATAGGTTCGAACCTAAGCCGGTAGCATAGGAACAAATTCTTATACCAATCGAAGTGACCATCTAGCAATGGTACCCGACGACCGGATAGGTCGAATGTGTAGAACAACATCCTTAGAACCCATGCGGATATAGTTTTCATATAATTCATCCCCTTGACCAAAATGATCATAGGACACCCCAGAGTTCAACTATCAACTCTGATCAGGTTGTCCACATTGTATTTCAAAATATCAAATCCATCTGATGGATTACCCTGGCCAAGGTTTTGCTAAATTGAAATACAGCGACTCATTCTTCTCCAACTCTTGGAGTGGTCAATCCCATCTCGATCACACTCTGACTTCACAAGTACTTGACTGTGCCCAGAAGCCTTCCGTCCCTGAATTAGAAATTCAGTTAGTCCAGTACCAAAGCACAGTGAGTTGCTTGCAAGTCACTGAGGTGATCTCAAGTCTAAGGGACACTTATACCTATATCCCATCAGAGACATTCTCGACAGCAGAATGTTCTGGAGTTGGTCACGTTCAATGACGATGTATCCTTACATCTCACCTGTATGCCATACCAGTGTCTCCACACTCTTTGGTTAAGAGGACAACCAACCCATATGGCCTACAGCGACCTATGCTCGATAGAAGCTGTCGTCCTTATTAACAGCCTATCATTTGGTCGTGAACAGTTTTAAGGACTAATCGATAAATCCTCTCTTTATCGAATGTAAATAGTCCTAAGGACTTCATCATAACAACGGAGTTCATTAGAAGATGAAAGCTTATGATGAAAATGCCAAATATTTTTTATTTATTAATAAATCAATTACAATACTTGGTTGCTCAACCGTCAACAGCTTGACGATTGGCTTTTTGGGACACATTTCCCAACAGTCATCCCATTCAAAAAAGGACAATAGCCATAGATAAACCATTAATGAAGGCGGTTCTCACTTGCTGTGTAGTGACGCCATCTTTCAGCCCTTAGAAAATAAAGGGCCAAGTACAATTTTCGAAGATATCATAAGGGACAAAAAGAAGAAAACTCTATGACTTTCTCTCCCTCTCTCTCCGACTTTTCATGTGCTATAATTCAATATTGCTATGCACGACTGTCGAGGATATTTAAAGAGAGATAAAATTTTTGGACAATCTATGCTCTTTCATGGCTCCTACTTTCCACTATATATAAAGATAAAAAGAAAATCCTAAGGTACACCTCCTCTCCTTCTAAAAAAATGCTCTTTTCTATATGTTGTGCATAAATCTTACTTGAGCATCGGAGGATTTCTGCCAAAGTCACCTCTGGCGTGACTATTTTTATAGGTTCGGCCACCATCAACCCACCGAACGTTGCCTCACTCCAGCACCTCTGACTTCGGACAGATTTTTGTGTCAACAGGGTCCATGAGCAAGATCTGCCACATCAAGAAGTCGAATTACGTGTCAAATTTTAAAAAATCATAATTTGATCAATACCTGATTAAGCTAATTTTTTTTAGATTGGGTATCTTTATAAGATTTACAACTTTGGGTATCCAAATTATTGAATAGTGGACGCCCTTCTAAAAGATTAAAAAAAAAATCTGATCCAAATTGTGCAAGGGTGGACCCTAGCTACCATTATAAATATGGGCTATATACCCAGCTTATGTATGGAGTGAAAAATCAATCAATAAAAAAAGAAAGATTTAAGTCCTACTTTCATAATTTTTTTATCTTGTAATCTTCTTTTGAGAGATTCGAGTTGAGCAGGTTAAAAAAATCTTTCTTTTTCCTAGTCAAGTTATATTAAATTTTTAAAAATAAATTATTATATTAATTAAATTTAATATTTTTATTTTATAGTCATAAAATTTAACTACTACTCATATCTATAATTTTTGCTACGGTGCTCCAAATGATAGTTTAGTCTTTTTATAACTGATTTATTTTTGACCATCAGATTAAAGATGGATGGTTTGAATTTCTCCATCAGCAATCAGTTAGAGCAGCAGATATGCATGGCTGGTGCTATAAATACTCTAAAGATCATGGTTAAATTAAATATCATTTTTTTTCAAAAACCTTCTCGCCATCCCTCCTCTCCCAAATCATGATTTTTCAGTGGGGATAGGTGGTGGAATTGGGAAGGCCGAGGAGGAGTTGGAGGGGGGCGGGGGAGGGTATACACGAGGACAGAGGGGCGGGGCGGGGCGAGGTGAGGGTGTCATCATCAAGGACGGAGGAAGAGGAGAGGGAGAAGGAGGTGTGGGTGTGCATTGAGGGCATCGGAGGAGCGAGGCATCGGGGTCGTCACTGGAGACAGAGGAAAGAAGAGAGGGGGTTGCAGCGGAGAAGAAGAAAGAAGGAGGGCACGGTGTAACGGAGAAAAAGAAAGAAGAGAAGGGGGTGCAGCGGAGAAGAAGAAAGAAGAGAAGATTGGAGGGGGGGCTGTTGTGGAGAAGAAAGAAGAGATTGGTGGGGGGTTGCGGTGGAGAAGAAGAAAGAAGAGAAGGTGAGGGGGTAGCACGAGTAAGAAGGCGATGCGATCGTGGGAGGGGGCATAGCAGGGAGGTAGCGCAGTCGCTGGTGAGTGGGGGTGCCGGCACAAGAGAGACAGTGCGGCTGTCGAAGGGGGGTCACGGTAGGGAGGTAGCACAGTCACTGGTTGGGGGGGGAGGTGGCATGAGCAGGGAGGCAGGGCGGTCGTGGGAGGGGGGGAGACATGAGCAGGAGGCGGCATAGTCGTGGTAGGGGGTGGGACAAGCACGAGGGGTGGCACGAGTGCTAGTGGGGGTGGGTCAGAGAGAAGGGAGGGAAGGCTGTGAGGTGGGGCAGCACGAGCGTCGAAAAGAGGGGCAAAGATTGCCAGGGAGGCGGGCGGCGGCGAGGAAAAGCGAAAAAGATGGAGAATAAAGAATAATAAAATATTTTTTTTAAATAAAATATAAAAAAAAGATAGTGATGTAATGTCTTAAATATTTTTCATAATAAAAAATTATTAAAAAAGTGCTGTAGCAGAACCTTTAGTTTGTAGTTATACTTTCAATTTTAAAATGAATATAGTTTTAAATTTTTGTATTAATATCTATATTCGTTAAATACAAATGAGTGCAAAAAATGGTTACATTGATATTTCATCAATTTTAACCATTAAAGGAGATCACCGGTCCCTCTCCTCCGTTGCTGTGTCCGATCAAAGTTGGTGATGAGACCCTCGTCGCCGTTGTGATGGGAGATGATCACTATGAAGCCCAAGCCCGCCCCCTCCGCATCCCGAAACTTTGATCCTTGCCTATATTGCTTCATAATACACCGCCTGCAATGACAGCTAGCCCCCCTCCGTGCTCACATCATCGACGGGCCCTCTCGAGTCCCCATTGTCTAGATCTCTAACCCCTCCCCTTGCTCTCACCTCTTCTCTTGCATCTCGACCTCTAGCCCATTGGCCACTTTCACCCCGCCCTCGCCCCACGTGTTTGTCTGGCTCGAGAGGCCTCTATGATCCATGAAGAGGGTGTGGCCGTTCTATCGAATCAAGAAGAGGTGATGTCTGCATGGCAGTTGGAGGCGTCTACGGCAGCGTAGTCACGACGGTATCCGAGAAGTATCGTCCTCAGATTTCATCAGAAAAGAGCGGAAAGGCAGATGGACCAATGGTCGCCTCTGCGCTGCTCCGGTCTTCACTGTATTTCATTCTTCTAATATCTCCTTGTAGATTTGGACGGTGGGCTTGACCAACCAATGGCTTCGGCTTTCCCATCTGAGCAGAAACAAGTTCGGGTTGTATCTTTCGCACGAAGAATGATTGAGCTACTTTCATGGCGTCAACCATCGGATAGCGTATCGCACAGCTTGCAAAGCACTCCAACCTCTTTCTTAATTCCATCCGTAGCATGGATTTCGAAACGTCCATTTTTTGGTGCAAAATGTACAACCTGAACCTGAGCGTAAACACCATATAAGTGACCAGACAAAGCAACTGCTTCGATATAGTTCTCATGTTCTATAAACTTCTGCTGTAAATATTCTGTGTTTCAATAAAGCTTGGTGGCTAATGGAGGATTGACCTCCTTAGCCTCTACTTATCTCAAAAAAAAAAAAAAAGGTTAAAGAGAATTGCACATTTGATTATGGTTGATTCCTCTTTCATTTTCGTCGTTTGGTTCGTTATTTGCAGTATTCTCTACATCACTCATATATTTACTTGCGGTATGTATATGTTTTATATGGGTCTTATTAGCTCAAGGCTGTCCTGTTTTAGCTGCAGGAGATTTTAGAAGCTCGGGAGAGATCTAAGCCACAAATTTGGGAATATCGGATGGTTGAGCTAGGAAGCCTGGGTGAATTGGTGGAGGATGTACAACCATGTTTTCAAGCTCCCTCCTAAACCTGATCCGTGAACTGATGATCCAGATTGCTGAGCGCGCATATTATATTGCTTCAGTTAGAGTTGTCCTCCAAAAATAAAGACTAAGAGTGCCATTAGTTACTCGGACTGCAACGTGTAACTGGAAGTGCAGAGCATCAGTTAAGCTGGAGGAGGTTTGAAGGTTAGCATAAAATAGGCTTGAAAGAGGACTGGAAACTTGGAAAGGAATGCCCAGCGGGTTTGGATGCCGTGTCCCGTTTTCACTTTAATTATCGCCTTGCAGCTTTCTTTGTTGTTTCTGTTTTTAAAGGAGTAGAAAAATTGAAAGATGTTTGAATGCTCTTTATTTTCTCCTTTTGTTTTATTTCTTCAAGAAATCTGCGAGGAATCTTGTATGGAAATGCCCATTTCGTAGATTATTATACGATGATATCTCTGCCACCAAGGTTTAATTTATCGAAAACCCCAATCATCATTTCAAGCTACGGGAGGCGGGAGATGGTTTGTGATGAGTCTTCTATACTCCACAAATTTGGGACGAGAGGTTTCTTCTTTAAGATGATGGATATCTTGAACATGCGATGCCACGCACCACCAGCTAATCGTCGTTAGAACGCATGGCCTTGCTTTTTGGGGTGGGAATGGTCTGGTGGGCGTTGCTGAGGCTGAGCCAATTAAACGGTCGTGTAATGCATCTAGGGCTCAAGAAGAATCGTGAGGGCAGCACCTCGATCGGAGAGTTCGATGTGGATGGTTACCCTACTTTTTGTTTCTTGCCTAATCCTTCTAATCTTGAATTTCAAGCTATCAGTTATTCATATGCAAATGATGGTCGTAACAAGCCCCTGAAAACTCACATGATGATTGCTGGGAATCTTGTACGTTTAGAACTCCTTTTGATTTATATGTCCATCCCTTTGGATAAAGACTATAACATATGTCCAGCCTTTAGATAAAGACTGTTATATTATAATATAATGCATCTGCCTCTCCGCTTTATCTCTTTGGCATTGCTTGTTATGTACAGTCCTTTAAATAAAGACTGATATATTAATATAATGCATCCTCCTCTCTCTCTGCTTATCCGTCCGGTACCCTCTCTCTCCCTGTCCGCGTATCTAGTGCCCTCTCCTCGTAAAAAAAAAAGCCTGGGACTACCGGAAATTGTAGAAAAGGCGTCAACGTTGATGCAGTCCGATCTGTATCTTTCTTTCTTTCTTCCTCTCCCCTCTCTCTCTCTCCCCTTCCTTTTTTTTTTTTTTTTTTCCGGTCCTCTTCATCTGCGTCTTTATCTCATGGGAGGCAACCGTAGCCTTTATTTCTTAACCAGTTTATATATATACATGAATAGCAAAAGGTCACTTATCCTGATGGTAAGTTACTAAAGGAGACTTGGCCTGATGTTACGTTACTAAAGGCGATAATTCTAGTTAGAGCTTCATGGCAGCAAGATCTTCTCGATCATGTGGTATTAAAAAAAAAAAAAAGCACTGAATAAGTCCTCTGACCACGTGAAACGTGCAAGGGCACTGTAGACACCCAAAACTCAGTGGTGCACCCGACGCCGCCTCATATATTTTGCACCCATTGAAACGTTTATTAGAGGACGATCTTTGACGTGACCCAATGCTCCACACAAAATGGAAGTCTTCGTCTCTCTTTACATGTCCGTTGGTTCGTCTCGCGAAAGGCTAACGCAATTATTTTGTCCCAATCGGCGCACACCTAGCTATGGCAAGCAGCGGTGTGAAAAAAAACCGGCTGGACCGCAATCTCAATCCGATCCAATCTTTTCAATTCGGTTTAATATAATTTTTCTTAAAGTTCAGTTTTGAGAAAATCTTGAACCTAAAACCTAAATGCTTAAAATCAATTAATCAACCCCTCCCTACGGAATGGGTAAACATTTAAAGTGAACAATAGCATTACATTTAATTCATAACAATGAGCATGGTAATGGAATGGACTTTGATCTCATCACAACTTCTCGCATAAAATAAAGAACATAATCATAATTATTTTGAATCATGATTCATTCATCTGAAGGAATAATATTTCCCCTTTAATAGGGGTAAAATGGTCATTTAATATGTAAGTGGACACATGCAATGAACTGATTAACAATATTTATATTATAAAATCATAACAAATGATATATTTTTGTATATCAATTAATCATTGATGATTATGATGTATGAAATAAATAATCAATAAATATATAATCTAAAATCTAATTTTATTATAAAATAGTTAAGTATCAAGTAACATGCACTGTAATTTCATATCAACCAGTGCTTAAAGATTCACTATATGCCGTATACTAGCAAATGGGTATAAGCAAATGCATGTTAAAAGCAAAGAATTTACTACATAATTTTATATCAACTATTACTTAAGGATTTACTGGTTATCATATACAAGCAAATGGACATTATCAAATACATGTTAGAAATAAGGAAGAAAAACAAATTAACAAATATTATTGAAATAACTAAAATAAATAAATAAATATTAAAATATTAAGCAAAATATCAAAATAACTAAAATAGATAGATAGAATAAGAATTATCAAAAAATAAAAAATATTAAATAAAATAATAAAAAATATACAACATAATGGATGAAATATAACCAATGGATAATAATATAAAAAATAAAATAATACTAATACCATCATACTAGAGAAAAACAATATGGAACAGAAAAGATAAAAAGATACTGGATAACAACCAGAAAATAACTAAAATTATTAAATAAAAAACTAGTAAATTAAATAAATTTTGATAAAATAATAATAATACAAAGTAGAAATAATTAATATAAAAACTAAGAAATAATATTTAATTTAAGATATGAAATATAAATTGGATAAAAGTCAATCTGTAAATATACAAGAAATAGAAGAAAATACTAATGATATATCTAAAAATTAATGTAAATTGACTAATACACAAATACCGAAATGACGCAGCTGTTTCTTTCCCATGGATACCTTTATTTTGCATCCACACGAAGGACTCGTTATTCCATTCCATTTTGAGTCGTGCTGTTTCTTTTTCATTTTCCGGCAAACCAAACGTGGGTGTAAGAGTTCACTTATATATAATTAGTTCAAACTAATAATTAATAAGTCCATCTAATCTAATGCGATGCGCGACCAGCTAAAAGATCGCATCCTGTTCCTCGCTATTATCGGCAGATCAATTAAGAGAGAGCTGAGTTGCTCCCGGCTGACGTGACCCACATTGGAGGTGAGCAACGGAGGGCGTTTGCTTCCGGCGAACCTGGTCGATCTGATAATTTCTCGTCCGCCGGAGCACGCCACATAAGGTTGAGATTTTTGGATGGTTTAAGGTTTGGTAGGTAGGTCCAGCATGCCATAAGGGAAGTAGAGAAGGGAAGAGGGAGGCCACCGTCAAACGAGTCTCCCGATAGCTTTTAGGCCTGCTTGTATTCAATGCTTGCTTTGCAGGCGGATATTTCTTTATTTCTTTTTCCTACTTTATTATATATATAATATAAGCTCCCATCTCCCCACACGCAAACGAAGGGGAAATTGTTGGAGTTTGCACCCGCACCATCCTCCCTCCCAAATGGTTGATTGCTATACATGTCACAAGTCTTGATATAATATCGGAGGGTTTAGCTTTAATAGTGCAGCAACGGTTGACCCGATTGATTTCCCACCTCCACCGATGTTTATCTTTTAAAAGATTTAAAAGTTCACCATTTTCTTCTATTATTATTATTATTGTTATTATTATTATTATTTTTTTTTTTTTTTTCAAGTTCGGTGGGGCTTTCAAGTCCTCCGCTAGATCTTTCTTTTTTTAAATAATTGTATTTCTTTTTGTGCGGGATGGCGAAATACATTAATAAAACCGCCTTCGCGTTTATATACTAAAATGTGCGAAAGGGCCATGCCGTAATTACTCAAAAGCCCCTGTTCCCGTTGCTTGATTTCCGCTATTGTGGAGACTTGAGGCTTCAAAAAGTGTTAACTCAATGTAATAGAAACAAAAAAAAAAAAAAAGTTTAACTCAGAAAGAAAAGAAAAAAGAAAATCAAATCTCGCACGCAAAGGGTGATAAGAGGATGGGTGGTGAGCAAGGGAGACTCCTGGTCTTCCCTAACTACACCGACGCCATTTATTTCTTCTAATCCAGTAGTTTTGTGACGAGTAAAGACTCGGCGCTGGCAATTCCGGGACCGACCGTTCGGTCATTTATGGTTGAGCGACCCAGGGCGGATTTCAAAATTCAAAAAACGCCAAAGGAAGAAAGCAAACAGGATACAGGTAAATAAATGCATTAATTTAATCGCTTCTTGGTAATAATACCAACCCCACCAAAATTCAATTTTAATAATTTATAAGAGGACCTGCGCCCTTGGCCATCCACCGTCGTATCCTCTTAATTAATTCCCCTGCATCGCATCCAACCGAGTGGATGGCTGGAGATCTCCCTCTCTTAGGTTCGGATTTTCCCACCTTTAAGCAGCCCAAACCCTGATCTGAGCGAATCTGAGGGCACCGCGCGTGTCCTAATTGTCACTGGGAGTGGTTTCGAGGGGTACAGAGGTCATTTGGAGGGAGAGAGGAAATGGAGTGCGAGAAAAGGCCATGAGGTAGGCCGGGGAAGGAGAGCCCGCTCTTTCCAATTCCAGGTAATCATCTCTCGCAGCAGCCGGAGGAGAAGCTCAGGAAGGAAGGAAGAGAAAAAGGGGGAGAGAGAGAAAGAGAGAAAGGGAGCAGAGCAGTTCTTATTTTTGAAATATTATACATTTCTTTTCTTTTTCTCCGACCGACGAGACGACAGACGGAGATCTAGGAGAGGAGGGAAGAGAGGGAGACTCGCCCGCCTTGTCGTCAACACGTCTTTATTCCGGTGACCGGCTGGATAGATAGAAAGAAAGAAAGCCGAGAAGGAAAAAGAGAAGAAAAATCGGAACTTTGTCCAACCACTCCGTTTTCTCTCTCCTTTTCTCTTGTGGTTGTTGCTCGTCCGTCCGTCCGTCTGGTATATGCATGGAGGCGAGGGAAAGCGTCGTGGCGAGCGGGCCTTCTGAAGTTGGAGGAGGAAATGGAGTGAAGGACTCTCCGTCTTCGACCCCATCGCCATCTCCGACTCCGTCCCCGCCAGCTGCCTCGGGCGCGGTCGGGATGGGAGCTGTGGTGCCGCCGCCGCCGCTGGGCATGGAAATGGAGGCGGGCGTGGGGGTGGGGATGGGGAGCGGCCCCTGCGAGGACCTTGCCCGGAAGAAGAGGGGGAGGCCCCGGAAGTACGGGCCCGACGGGAGCAGCATGGCCCTGGCGCTCTCTCCAACCTCCTCCTTCTCCCCTTTCTCTCCCGTCGGCGTCGACTTCTCTTGCAAACGGGGTAGAGGGCGGCCACCAGGCTCCGGCAAGCGCCAGCTCCTTGCAGCTCTCGGTCCGTCCTCTCTCTCTCTCTCTCTCTCTCTTACTCCCGCTCTCTTCTTCTTCTTCTTCCGACCTCCCTTCCGAGTTCCAACCTCCCTCCTTCCTTCCCTCCCTCCCTTGCTTGCAGACGCTTCTTCTTTGCGTTACTGTTTGAGTTGGCGGCGGTTTTTATTTTTCGGTGACTGTGTCCAGCTAAATTGGGTGGCTTAATTAGCCTCCCCTTCAATCAATTTTTTTTTTTTTAAATGTTACAGTTTCCTGATAGTCTAACAGTTAGTAGTTGGTCACAGTTGGGAGAAAAATCACTGGTAGATAAAGTAACTAGCTTTACGAAAGCCTGGTCCGTAATGCTAAGAAAGACACGAGATTTCTGGTTTCTTTCCTATAGGTTTCATAGATTATCGCAAGCTACCCGTTCCGTCTATTTTTTGTTGTTCTCGGTGGTTTTGCCTATTCCCTTATCGACACTGGTGGCGGGCAAAGGCCCAGCGTTTGAAAGCAGAAGACTGGATTTGTTTTTTGCTTCCTTGCTACGTATAAATCAGATGAGAAGAACTTATAGGCGCCCATGAAAAATAATATCTAACGTGATGACCCTTCCAGCAGCTGAGGTGAGGTTGGAGTAGTGTTGGGTTTAATATATACTTGTCTCGTATCTCACATCCAGAACTTTTGATTTTGAAGGGGATTGGTTTGCGTACTCTGCTGGAGGGAATTTCACACCGCATGTCGTGACCATAGCCACAGGGGAGGTAAACGCCTCGCAACTACAAATCTGCTGAGAGATTTTTTTTTTTTTCATTTGCTCCCCGTTTTAATTTACTTTCCTAACTAACTAGTGTTTTGCATGGCATCGATCACACGATTCAAAGTCGGACTTTATGCTGAAGCATATCCTTTTGGCCTTGCTAGGATGTTGCTTCGACGATACTCTCCTTCTCCCAAAAGGGCCCCCGGGCGATTTGCATTCTCTCTGCAAATGGAGCTATCTCCAATGTCACTCTGCGACAGCCAGGTTCTTCTGGCGGCACCTTGACATATGAGGCATGAGCTACAGCTATTTAATTATTTTCCGACATTCACATTTATTTGCTTCTTGATGAAACTTAATGCATCATTGTAGCTTGACCGCCACTTGATTATCTGCACTCCAAAGTTGCTTGGAATATGGACACTCAGCAGCTTCTCAATTTTTCATCTCCACCAACGCATGCCATTTACCGATTATCTTCATGCTAACCTTGCCATGTTATAGTTAGATACCTGAGCACTTAAGCTCTTCTTCTGTATCAATTTTAAACCTTAGAAAATCTTTATGAGCAGTTTAAATTTGTAAGGTTTTTCTTTTCTTTTTCTTTAAAAAAAAAAAAAAAACCAAATTAGGTTGAAGCTGATAAAAAACCATTATCCATGTCGGAAAATATGTAAGAGTTGAAGGCTTAACATCACTATAAAAGATAATATTAAAAATATACACCCATGTCTTAGCATGGATAATATATTATTAATGTTGTGTCTACGAACTTAGGTTATGTCAGTCGTAGATTTCATCATGGATTGATGGCGCTTGCACAGAATACGAACCATAAAATAAAAAGCACATTGGTGCTCCTCCTTTCTTTTCTTTTCTTTTACCTTTCTTTTCGTTGTTTAGCATTAATGATCAATATTGTGGCCTCTACTACAGGCAATATAAATGAGGTTCCACCAATTCCATCCAAAACCTGCCACTTTGTTCAATTTGCGTCCCAGGATGAAAATACCTGCATCAGGCTTCTGCCTTGGTTAGTAAGCAACAAGTAACAACACCGAAATAATATCTTTCATCAGTTTCAGCATCAAAGAAGAGAGATACCAAATGACTGTTGACTATTCATCAGAATGATTAAGTGGCCAAATTTTACAAAACAAGCAAATTCCATGTCTACAAGAAATTTCACTTCCAGCAGTTTTGAGAGTTTGCTTGAAAGCTATTCTGCAAAGCTCTCTAACACACATACACAAACAAAACCAGTATATGTTACCAAGTTACTCCAGCTTCATGCAGGTACAGTTTTAGTAAATCTGCCTAGCTAGAGAGCTGATTTGTTGCTCTTGTATGCTGTTAAATCGAGTATGAGGTAGTTCATTAGTGTACTGGACAATTTCAAATACCCCTAATCCTCCAAATCCTAGGGAATGTGAGATTTCAAATACCCCTAATCCTCCAAGTTCTAGTGAAGGCGAGATTTGATCCCAGGTCACTTGGTCCTGTTGTTATGTATACTTTACCAACTTGATAAGCTAGCTTTTTCATATAACTTACATTCTTAACCTTCATCATAAGTCAATACCTTTAATTTGCGCCTGTTCTATCTTTATTTTAAAGGATCGTTGATCATGAGACATATAGATACACCATCTCATCACAAGGACTCTTTCAAGTCTCCTCATAGTTTTCTTTGCATGCAGGATTCTTGTCTTCTAACGCTCCCTCCTTTGATGCAATTCTTGGCGTCCTTATGGGAATCCCATTCCAAGCATCCATTGTGAGGAGGAAGCCCATTTCCTTAAAGCTTGCTATCGTCATGCATAAAACCTTACAGCTAAATATTTCGGCCAATAGTCATCCACTCCTTTTTTTTTGATGTAAAGTCATCCACTCCTTAGCTTGTTTCTGAGGCTTCACAAGTTCTTTATAACATATGAACCCCTATCTTTCCAGGAAGACCCAGCTTGCGAACCTAAACATCGTGGCTTTGAAGGTTGCATAGAGCTGCATCTTAGACATCTTTTAAAGTAGGGATACTTCAACCCATGTCTAAGTGCAAGAACTTGAGTTCATCTTTACTGACTTTTGATCATACCGTCATTATGATGCATGAGAAAATCTGGGACATGATCTGAAAAAAATTGCAGTTGCCGAGGTGAGAACTTTCCATGTGGCTTCGTCTAATGTGCCGATGCACTCTATTAGAAACATTAAGGGTGCCTTTGCTTCATGATCGAAATCAAAATAGATTAGAATGGGAATTGAAATAGCTATATTCTCTGACGGATTGGACTTGTGACTGGAATCGAAATCAGGATTGGAATGGGATTTAAATACTAAGAAACAGTCAGGATTGGGTTTGGGGGATTGGTGGTTTGCCTATGAGGTCGGTATAGGAGTCACTCGTTACTATTTCCATCATAAAGTCTAGCTTCCCTCAACCAAACATGCCCCAAATGAGGTTTCTGTGAGGATTCAATTTTTGTCATTGTTGCAGCTAATATGGCTTGATTATCTGCTACGACCTGGTGCTGAATTGTTGAGTTTGCCTATGAGGTCTGCTCATGTAGATAAGACTGGACGAGAAACCAAAATGAAAATGCTATCGGATAAAGATCAAGGTTATATCTATATCGAAACAATTAATAACTAACAAGTCAGCAGTTATACTGTACGATCAAAAACTATTTTCTGTCTCACCTGCATGTTCATTTGCCTCCTCGCTCTTTTCTGCATGCTGTTTATATCCTCGATCTATTTAGTTTCATCTTCCACAAGCAGAAAAAAAGAAAAAAAAAAAAAAGGAATTATACAACAGGTTCTAAGCTGTTTATTATGTTATTATGCAGGGTCGCTTTGAGATTCTATCTTTATCTGGCTCCTTCACGGTCACAGAAACTGGTGGTGTACGCAGTAGAACTGGTGGGATCAGTGTCTCGCTTGCTGGCCCCGACGGTCGCGTGGTTGGTGGAGGAGTTGCCGGATTACTGCTTGCTGCCAGTCCAATTCAAGTATTATATAACTTCTCTTTCCTGCTATTGCATTTCTGCCTCGTTCTTAGGCCCTACATGGTATACATTAATTGCACCATCATGTGATACACCGAGAAATGCTCTCCTGCACAGGGTTACAAGGGCCAGTAACTTAATACCACTGGGCTCTGAAAAAGAGGGGATTCCCTATCAAACTAGTTCCTAATTATAAGCCTTCTATGGGCAGCTTGGCTTATAAAACGGGCATTTGCACATCATATAATAGAACTTTCCTCCCCTCTTACCTAATAATACGAAGTGTTTACACTGAACTACTACGGGGTATGCATCATTAATCTGATACCTGGCTGACATTTTATGTAGGTCTGTCTTCTAGGCCACTATGCAATATTATGATGTACTCTAACAGAAATATGTATGAAACTTAATGTTTTCTAGGTCTGGCACCATGTAGAAGGAAGTTATCAAACTTTTACGTGTTATGCACTTTTAGCAGCTAAAGAGAGGCTATTTTATCATATCTTGAGCAATGAATCAATAGTAATGCGTCATGTACTAGCATGGTAGTATTGCATATCATATGGACTTTTCTTCTCCAGGGTCTAGAGTGATTCGCTGTATAAATTGATAGTATATAAGATTTGAATATCAATCTGGAGTATTGACATTTCATTTTAAAGTCACTTAGTATGTATCAGCTTGTTAATTCAAACTCCAATGTACCCTAGATAAATGGGGTGAGGCCGGCTTCATTCAAATTTCATCTAGAAAGGATCATGCACCATTTGCTATTTTCTGTTGTGTATAAATGAATTATTGTTATAAAATAATCTGCATTTTATATCATAAATAGAGCAACTTTATCATTGCATCAAGACCCACTCTTCCAAAGCTCAACTATGCATGAGAAAAAGAAATACAAATATATATTTTTGTTACATTCAGCAAAAAAGTTAGTATAATTTAAGTGGTCCTCTATTCGGGGGAAAAAAAAAAAGAAAAAGAAAAGAAAATTGAAACACAAGCAAGATCTAAGACCTTGCTTTCTAAAACTTCAGTATGCTAGAGTTCTGACGTTGAAATCACTAAGAGTTGACATTTCTGTAACATCTTGATTTCCGAACACTTCCACTGTGCTGAAATTAAGTATGACATTCTTATTTAACTAGAGTGCAGTCTCAGGACTGAGTCCGAAGTTAGGGATGTCAACGAATTTACAGCCGCCGCTCAAATTTTGGACTCAATAACTGAAGCCCAAGCCTTAAAACTAGCTCGGTTAGCGGGATTAGCCTGGACTAATTAATTAGCTAGGTAAGCTTACGCCTATAAGTAATCACAATTATCTATGACATTTAGGACGGACGAATAAGTTGAATAAGTATGCGTGCATCAGTTACTTCATAAATTCTGCTCTTTTCAGTTTGTTTTTCAAATACTTCATGTTTTCTTGTATTCTTGGTCCTGAGGTTTCAAGAGAACAGGTCATGTTGTTTGGTTCTTAACGAGGCCCAACATGAACAAATTTAAGCGAAACTGAGGTCCTGGAAAAATTCAAAATTGCCAGCCTTTCTCAGGTCCTGCATGCCCTGGTCGAGCAATCTATATTCGACTCTGACACTTAATTTTATGATGTCGAGCAGCATATGGAAGTATTATAACTTAAACAGTCATAGTGCATTCATCTGCGTAAAAGAAGAAATGACTAGTGCAGCTATTCTTTGTTTGTTTTTCTTCATGTTTTTTATTGCTGCTGCTGTTTTTAATTTTTTGTTATTGGAATTATATTCAGTAGTCACATTAGATGGGACAAAGAATGCATGTCGATCCTATTATAGTTGGGATGAATAAATGGTGATTCCATGGAATGCATGGTCCGGATAAGTAGTGAATCATCAGACCTAGAGGAGGGGGTCGGCCTTTCTCTTACATGCATGCCATGCGACATATTTAATTACCATGCCATCTTGTTGCAATATTCATTAAAAAGAGTAGGTGATAGAGTCTGTATTGCTTTTACGTACAGGTGGTGGTCGGGAGCTTCCTGCCAAACACTTTCAAGGAGCACAGAAGGAAGGCTACCCCGGAATCGACGTTCTCGCCGATTCCAACATCTACTACTGGAGTACTCACAGCAGCAAGGCCAATTTCTCAGGCAACTCCTGATGATGACTGTGAAACCCCGACCTCAACGGTAGGTGGGCAAAGCCGTGGAGATGCGGAAAACAGCATGAGCAATATTAACCCCACAAACACGAACTCCTCTTCTTTCCGGATGGCGGCGGCGGCCGGTTGGCATAATGGTCTGCAGTCATCGGAGCACAAACCTTCTCCTGATATTAACATATGCTTACCCGCGGAGTAGAATCAAGATAGCTGTCTTAATTTCACTCCTAACGCTGCTAGCATATTTACTGTTCTAACATGCAGGGTGATGCTTTTCTCCGTTAGGTGTTAGGCGAGGGTTAGGTTTTCGATAAATTTTTTTTTTTCCAATTAATGTTTTACGTCTGTAACCGTATACCTAAAATTCTCCGGGTGTCTGTTGTTGTTGTTGTTGTTCGTTCTTTTGTTATTTATCTAATGGTAGCTTGAGGGGACCGGTGATTTGTCGATGGATCTGCTTCTCCAGTGGTGAAAGGTTATGCATTAGATGGAATTCATGAAAACTGCTTCGAATGAGTCTTCAGTTACGCCTTTTTGGTATTCATGCGAATCTATTGCTGTTGTTTGTCTGTTTGTTTAGTTGCAAGCATGCGACCGGTCCAGCTGGATCAGAGGACACCCCGACCGTAACAAATAATAATAAAAAGAAAGAAAGCAAATTTGCTCGAAAGAATATTCTCTGCACAGTTTGCTTCTTGTTCATGTTCTGATTCTCAATTATTAAACCGCATGCATGAGAATAGAACTAGAGAGACGGTAGTTACCTTGCCGCCACGCTTGACATGCTCCTCCTCCGGAGGGGGTGGAGGTGAATCTATCCATCCGTCGGAGAATGGAAGAGGGAAGGGGGAGCTCTTCTAGTTTGCTCTCCCAGCCTTTTTTCGCTCTGGTGCCTTGAGAATGGCATCTCATGCCCTACGGTCCGGACCATGAATCGCTTCCTACTTTTTAATTAGGCACCGAAAAGATAAGCTCCTTCCCTGTGCGTTGGTCGGATCGCAGCCGTCCGAGTGGGTGCTCGAGTAGAACGAGGCAGGGCCATCGGAATTTTTTGCCTTTCCCTACGTTATCAGAAACGGTGGTTAGGGGAGCTGATGATTTTGTTGGGACACGCGTGGTATAGGGCTTGCTTCTGTGATTTGAGGAAGATTGAATGAAGTTAGGGGTCTTTTTGCTAGTTTAAATTTATTTTATATCAATCTGCAGTGATATAGTTATATACAAATTTTGTCGTAAACTTATGCCGGTACGAGTTTGTTGTTTGTTTTATTATTATATTGCGACATCAACATTTTTTTTTTTTAAATAAGGTGTTTGGAAGCTGTTGGTGCAAAAATCCGCTTGCGCGGAGAAGCTGGAGTCGGGGAAGTCGCGGTCGCCGCCGGGACCTGCAAAGAAAGTCTAAACCGGAGGTGGGGTTGCTCCGGCAAGACCCTCCGATGCTCAAGTCAGTTCTCTGCCTCAACAAGAATGAAGTACTCGAACGGAGAATTTAGCAGAGTTTTTAGATGAAAGATGAAAGCTTATAGAATAACGTATCTGGGGTCCCCTTTTATAGGCGGAGGGGGCAGTAGTCCGATAGCGACATCCATAACCATCTGGCAGTGAGCTGCCCAGGGTCAGGCGGAGTTTGCTGCGAAGAGTAGTGGAGTGGACCCGTAGCTAACACCGGGGTGTGCCACGTGGAGTCAGTTACGGAGAGTGGAGCGACGTTCGCTGTCGTGACTCGTCATGGAGTGGTGGGATCGCACAGGATCCGCCGCGGGGAGTGGAGCAGAATTGTGGCCGTTAATACGGCCTGTCAGGGAGTAATGGAGTTGCATAGGGTCCGCCGCAGGGAGTGGAGCAGTGTTGTCCGTTACTGTGGCCTGCCAGGGAGTAATGGAGCCGCGTAGGGCCCGCCGCAGGGAGTGGAGCAGTGTTGTCCGTTACTGTGGCCTGTCAGGGAGTAATGGAGCCGCGTAGGGCCCGCCGCAGGGAGTGGGGCAGAATCGTGGCCGTTACTGTGGCCTGCCAGGGGGTCAGACTTGTCGGCCGAAGTTCGGTTGGAGTCGGTAGTGAGGTTCGGTATCCGTAGGAGTTTGGGCAAGGTCTACCTGCAGTTGAAGTTGTTGGCGGAGTCCGGCTCCCGTAGGAGTCCGGACGAAGTCTGTCTGCAGCCGTTGGAGTCGAGAACGAAGCCCGGCTCCCGTAGGAGTCCGGGCGGAGTCTTCCTGCAATTAAAGTTAAAGGCGAAGTCCGGCTCCCGTAGGAGTCCGGACAAGGCTTATCGGCAGCTGATGTTGAGGGCGGAGCCCGGCTCCCGTAGGAATTCGGACGGAGTCTACTTGCGGTTGAAGTTGCTGGCGGAGTCCGGCTCCCGTGGGAGTCCGGACAAAGTCTGTCTGCAGCCGTTGGAGTCAAGGACGAAGCCCGGCTCCCGTAGGAGTCCGGGCGGAGTCTTCCTGCAATTAAAGTTAAAGGCGAAATCTGGCTCCCGTAAGAGTCCGGACAAGGCTTACCGGCAGCTGATGTTGAGGACGGAGCCCAGCTCCAGTAGGAGTCCGGCGGAGTCTACTCGCGGTTGAAGTTGCTGACGGAGTCCGGACGAAGTCTGTCTGCAGCCGTTGGAGTCGAGGACGAAGCCCGGCTCTCGTAGGAGTCCGGGCGGAGTCTTCCTGCAATTAAAGTTAAAGGCGAAATCCGGCTCCCGTAGGAGTCCGGACAAGGCTTACCGGCAGTGATGTTGAGGACGGAGCCCGGCTCCCGTAGGAGTCCGGGCGGAGTCTACTTGCGGTTGAAGTTGCTGGCGGAGTCCGGCTCCCGTGGGAGTCCGGACGAAGTCTGTCTGCAGCCGTTGGAGTCGAGGGCGAAGCCCGGCTCCCGTAGGAGTCCGGGCGGAGTCTTCCTGCAATTAAAGTTAAAGACGAAGTCCGGCTCCCGTAGGAGTCCGGACAAGGCTTATCGGCAGCTGATGTTGAGGGCGGAGTCCGGCTCCCATAGGAGTCCGGGCGGAGTCTACTTGCGGTTGAAGTTGCTGGCGGAGTCCGGCTCCCGTGGGAGTCCGGACGAAGTCTGTCTGCAGCCGTTGGAGTCGAGGACGAAGCCCGGCTCCCGTAGGAGTCCGGGCGGAGTCTTCCTGCAATTAAAGTTAAAGGCGAAATCCGGCTCCCGTAGGAGTCCGGACAAGGCTTACCGGCAGCTGATGTTGAGGATGGAGCCCAGCTCCCGTAGGAGTCCGGGCGGAGTCTACTTGCGGTTGAAGTTGCTGGCGGAGTCCGGCTCCCGTGGGAGTCCGGACGAAGTCTGTCTGCAGCCGTTGGAGTCGAGGACGAAGCCCGGCTCCCGTAGGAGTCCGGGCGGAGTCTTCCTGCAATTAAAGTTAAAGGCGAAGTCTGGCTCCCGTAGGAGTCCGGACAAGGCTTACCGGCAGCTGATGTTGAGGACGGAGCCCGACTCCCGTAGGAGTCCGGGCGGAGTCTACTTGAGCAGATTCTGCTGAGGACTTCGGCTGTGGGTATTTTATACCCAACACCAGTCCTCCTACTTTCGAGTTTGAATTTCGAACGAAGGAAGTACAGAGAGAGATGGGCACAGCCGAAATCATCCCCTCGAATCCTGTGCACTGCCGCCCCCAGATATTTTGGCATTAAATGTGCGCGTGCTGGAGTCTTTTCGGATCGGGGCGACCTGAAGAGTCTTTTCGGAACTCTCGCTGAAACGTGATCCTAAGCATTGTGCTACAGAAATTTGTGAACAGTCAATCCTCGATAGCGGCGAGTGGGACACGTGGACACGTGGCATGCACCAGTTGGCCTAGGGACACCCACCGCCATAACTGTGCTAAGATCCGCTGGCTATTTAAACCCCCTACTCTTCCTTCGGGGCTCCATCTTGCCGAAAGGACAGCATCTTTCTTTCGTCTGAGAGCCCAACTACTCAGCCACTTCCTCCGCACCAGCCCTCGCTGTCTTCAGCCCCTCGATTCTTCTCTAAGGGGTTTCCACGTCATGCCCTCCACTCCGAAGGCCATCCTCGAAGGGATGTATAGGGCCTGGAGGAAGGCGAGGAGGAGAACAGCGGCCGGTGAGTTCGCCGGTCATCAAGTGGCCGCTGAGGATCCCCGTCGTTTCAAAGGGGGCATAAGGAAGAATTCCTTCAACAACAGGGGTTTAATAACGGGGGCCGCCGGTAAAGGTATTCTGCCCGAGAATTTCGGAGTAGCAAGGTGGGGTGATACCGGTCAAGAGGGTAGAGCTGTCGTCACAAGCTGTGACGGGATCCTTGATGCCGTCGGGGCCGAGGGACCAGAAGCGGTCGACGTCGACGGTGGGGCAGTAAAACTTATTGCGGAGGCGGTGGAAGTAGCGCATGCCGATCTTGCCGGAGCATTTTGGACGGCGGCTACCACGGAGTATTCGGTGATGACGCATATTTCTGGCGCCACCGTTGCCCCCAGGGTGACTCCGGTTCTTCTTGAAACAGGTCTTCGTCGCCGCTGCCGTTGCCCTTACCGTCCCCGAGAATCTATCCCATCCTTTTCCCCCTGAGGTTGGGACTTCGGAGGTAGAGCGAAACAAGACGGGGCGAAAGCCGATAAGCCCATCACACGTACTGGACGACACGGCTGGGAAGGACAGAAATGGGAAGAGAAGTTTGCAGCTTGAAGCGGCCTCCGGTGCATCCTTTCCAAACCGTGTTCGCGAGACTTGCAATGATGTATACAATTTTTTTTTTCTGGCCCACCGGGTCTTGTAATGTACATCATGTCAGTTGAAAAATGAAAAGGAAATTTTGTTACCTCGTCTACATCTTGTATCGAGTAGTCGTCTGTCGAACTTCTTTATTCTTCTTTCTTCTCTCTTCCTTCTTTTCTTCTTTTCTTTTTCACGTCGTCTCAAGGTCGTCGACGATCCCTTTTATTCGTGTTGGATTGTTATTTGCCGAGCTCCTTTTCGACTTTTACGCCGTTCGAAGATACCTGGTTGTCATTTTCCCGTCAATGGCTGCAGGCTTGCTTGGGCCAATCGGGCCCGGGGTCCCTCCTAGGGCTTGAGTTCGGGGATTCGAGCTTCTGTCACCTTAAGTAGGTTGTCCTGTTTTATGTCGAAAACTTCCTCAAAAGCTGGGACTCCCTGTGGGAGCCCCAGTCCTTGCGGTGACAGAGTTTTCTGTACCTCGATCGCTGTCCGTTTTCCAATCGTAGCTGTCATAGTCCGTTGCCTTCCTTTTTCCTTTACGCTCGGAGTTTTTCTTCGCTGAAGTCAAGGCGAAGTTCGGCTCTCGTGGGAGTCCGGATGGAACCCTCTTGTGATTGGAGTCACGGGCGGAGCCCGGCTCCCGTAGGAGACGGCGGAGCGGGAGTTCCTTGCAATCAAAATCAGATGCAAAGTTCGGCTCCCGTAAGAGTCCGGGCGGAGTTTATTTGCAGTTGAAGTTGCTGGCGGAGTCCGGCTCCCGTGGGAGTCCGGACGAAGTCTGTCTGCAGCCGCTGGAGTCGAGGACGAAGCCCAGCTCCCGTAGGAGTCCGGGCGGAGTCTTCCTGCAATTAAAGTTAAAGGCGAAATCCGACTCCCGTAGGAGTCCGAACAAGGCTTACCGGCAGCTGATGTTGAGG